>NC_084605.1:2681500-2691500 GCF_033807715.1 Cololabis saira | reverse complement strand
GAGGAACTAAAAGGGTTTCATGAACAGAACCAGTTAATAGTCTTATTTCCCCGTCAGGCGCCACCAAAGCCGCCCTGGACATGCTGACCAAGATGATGGCGCTGGAGCTGGGACCGTACCAGGTACTGGCCGTTTAAGACCCTCTAGACCCACCAGGTACCTGGTCTGTGATTGGCTGCTCTCTGAGTTCCTGCTCTCTGAGTTCCTGCTCTCTGATTGGCTGTCCTGTTCTCTGCAGATCCGCGTCAACAGCGTCAACCCCACCGTGGTTCTGACAGACATGGGTCGTCTGGGCTGGAGTGACCCAGAAAAGTCCCGGACCATGAAGACCCGGATCCCGCTGGGCCGCTTCGCTGGTAACTCCCAGCATGCACTGCTGCTGCTGTCCCAGCATGCACTGCTGCTGTCCCAGCATGCACTGCTGCTGCTGCTGCTGTCCCAGCATGCACTGCTGCTGCTGTCCCAGCATGCACTGCTTCTGTCCCAGCATGCACTGGTGCTGCTGTCCCAGCATGCACTGCTGCTGCTGCTGTCCCAGCATGCACTGCTGCTGCTGTCCCAGCATGCACTGCTTCTGTCCCAGCATGCACTGCTGCTGCTGTCCCAGCATGCACTGCTGCTGTCCCAGCATGCACTGCTGCTGCTGTCCCAGCATGCACTGCTGCTGTCCCAGCATGCACTGCTGCTGTCCCAGCATGCACTGCTGCTGCTGTCCCAGCATGCACTGCTGCTGCTGTCCCAGCATGCACTGCTGCTGCTCTGGTCTCTTTCAGGGGAAATACGATGAAACTTGGGTGTTTTCTCAGTATTTAGAGATCAAAACTGACTGAGAACCAGGACTGGGGATCCATTCAAACGTCAAGAATCGATTGGATTCCGATTCTTAAAAGGAACCCTGGCTATTAAGACATGTAGGTCTTAAAAGATAAATGTTGGTATCAATTATAACAATGTGATATAAAAAACCTTTTTGATGTCTTCGTTTTTATAAAATTTTAAAATATAATTTAACATGTAGGTCGCCATTGTTTTTTACGTTCTGGGTAGTGACGTCACACGTTGGCTCCTGCTAACCCCGTACACTGTTCTGACCCCAGAAACAGATGAAAACACAGCTAAACAGGTGACGGCGCACCAGAAACACAGATCAAAACACAGCTGAACATTAAGGTGACGAAGCAACTACAAAAAAGTAAAAAAATAAATTAAAAAAAGTGCTGCACCATAAAGCATGAACTATAAAAACACCATAAAACTCAGATAGACTAACAGACCACACGTTTCAACTAACAGATAGCCGATGCTACAATAAAAACCCCAGCCAGATCTGCCGTCATTAAATTAAATAAAGATGTTCTTGCCTATTTGAAGCGAAGTCTGCGCCTCCCATTTCGTCAAAGTCCCGGGCCAGTCCCCTCAGCCTCTGGTCTGTCATTACCCAGCACCGAGGCCGGTTTTAGGGGCGGCAGGGGTGGGCTATGCCCACCCAAACGTGCATATTGCCCACCGGCGTCTCCATCCCGGTGAGAGTGGAGAGCGGGTGGCGGAGCACTGCAGGCTCTAGAGCCACGGCTACGCTGTCTACGCCATAGCCTAATGCACTGGTAAGATGCGTACGGCATTGATCATTTTTGCAGATCTCCCGTGCATCACAGAACTTTGATCCAGTTTGCCTGAACCGAGACGTCTTATGGGCTCCCTCGCCAGTTAAACTAACGCGGCTTATCTTCCCAGAGCCACCGCTCTACGTCATCGCCCCCAGAATGCATTGCGCAGGTAAAACATGGCGCCTCCCGCAGGTCAAAATATGTAATAAACATTGTAGATTTTTAAAGCAATTAGATTATTTTATGTGTTTCTAACAACATATTTTAGTATAAGAGAACAATTGTGGCTAATTAGGGACTACATGTCTTAATATGCAGGGTTCCTTTTAAGATTCAGAATCGCTGATCAAGATTTGATTTGATCTGATTTAACACAGATACACCGATAGAACATTGAAATCATCAAAAAAACGACTTAAGTAGTGTAACGAAGTAAATCTACTTCGTTACTATAAACCTCTGCAATTCACCTTAATACAAAATAAACGGAATAAAATAAGTATATTTCTTAAACAGAAACCTTTCCTGCTTAACTTAAAATTGTATAAATGAATGTAAAAGAATAGAAATAAAGCAGAACATCCACATTTTTAGTGCAGTAACAAAAGTGCAAACAGAAAGTCTGTAGAAAACGTGTAAACATATTTGACTGTAGCTACAGTTGGAGTAAAACAGAAAACATAACTTATGAACTCAGCAGCTCAATGACATTTACCATTGGAGTTTTATGACTATTTTCTGACTCTCACAGTAAAACGGGACAAAGTTCATCCCTTTTCAGCTCAATACGGGACTTTAGTTTAGAAATACGGGACGATTCCGTTTTTCAAGGGACGGTTGGCGACGCTAAGCTCTCGGCTTGTTCAGAAACTCTTATAAATGAATTAAATAGAGACACAACAAGTTAAAGGTGGTTTTAGACTCACCTGGAGACGTTGATTCAAATTCATGGATAAAGTCGACTTAGTATCATGATATCTTGGTTTTTACAGAAATATCGGTTTTATTTCATTGTTGTAGCCTTATTTCACTTCCTTGACCATTCTGTTATTCTGTCAGTGATGGAAACGACCCCCAGAGAGAAGTTTAGCTCCGGTTTAGCTCCAGATGTTTGTAGTTGCACATTAAGACTCAGAGTCTGACGTTATCTGGTTTCTCCTGCAGAAGTGGACGACGTCGTCAACAGCATCTTGTTCCTGCTGAGCGACCAGAGCAGCATGACGACCGGAGCTCTGCTGCCGGTGGACGGAGGGTTCCTGGCCTGCTGAACAACCGCCGGGAATCTAACCAGGAACCTGAAGAAGAACCGGGAATCTAACCAGGAACCTGAAGAACCGCCGGGAATCTAACCCCCCACCGGGAACCTGGCGAAGAACCAGGAACCTGAAGAAGAACCGGGTCTCACCCCCCACTGGGAATCTAACCCCCCACCGGGAACCTGAACGAGGAACCGGAGCTTTAATTGTTCATGAAATAAAGTCAGTGGGAACTCAAACCGCCAGTACAGCCTTTATTTCTCTAATATCTGAAGGTTGTTGATGAACCTTGTAGCACCCTATAGTGTAATAATTTCCTATAGTGTAATAATTTCCTATAGTGTAATAATTTCCTGAAAATGTAATAACGCCCTAAAATGTAATAAAATTTGCACTTAACTCAATCGAAAATGTAATAAAACCCAATAATGTAATAACTTGCCCAATAATGTAATAAAATACCCTGACTGATATTGTAATAACATTTTTACAGATAATTTAATACCTTATTACGTCATTGGGAATTTATTACATGGAACTCAAAGTCTGTAATTTAACCCAATATTCATTCTGGTGTTTCAAATCCAGTGTATAAAACATTCTGAGATACTTTAAATACAAAATGTAGAACTCTGGACTGAAAATGAACATATATTTTACATTATCTGTCAAGTATTACATTATCAGTTTTGAAAAAAAAAGACCCACCTGAAAATGTAATAAATTCCCAATAACGTAATAAGGTATTACATTATTGGTAAAAATGTTATTACAATATCAGTCATGACATTTTATTACATTATTGGGCAAGTTATTACATTATTGGGTTTTATTACATTTTTGATTGAGTTAAGTGCAAATTTTATTACATTTTCAGAAAATTATTACATTATAGGGTGAAATTATTACATTATAGGGTTAAATTATTACATTATAGGGTTAAATTATTACATTATAGGGTGCTACAATATCTGAAGGTTGTAGATGAACCTGAACCTCCACTTTTCCTCCCGCGTTACGTCAGGGTTTCAACATCAGGGAACAGATTTGTTCAGAACTCTCTGAAAGATGAAGGTCCAGATGTCCCAGCTTTCCACCAGTCCTTAAACGCACCACGTAGGATGAATCTCAGAGGTTTCTGGGAGAAAAGAGTCTCAAAACCGTGTTTATCTATAGCTTTGTGTGTGTCAGGTGATTTGTGTGTATTTAACCATTTGTTTGTGTAGGAGGCTTTTTGAGTTTGTAATTATTGTTTTGTCCGTAACTTCAAACAAGTTATGGACAAATCGGATAATACACAACGCAAATGTTTTGAGTCGATTTCCTCTCAATGAGAAAGAGGCAGCGTTGTTATAAACGTCCAAAATGTAATAACTTTTTCATTTCATTTTGTAATAAAGCTGCATTTTGTAATAAACTGCCCCATTTTGTAATAAGTTATTGCATTTTGAGAAGATTATTATAAAATGCACTTGTAACTTTTTTATTTTCTAGGAATTGTAATAACATGGTGCATTATGTAATAATACCTATTATTGTTATTATTATTATTATTATTATTATTATTATTATTATTATTATTATTATTATTATTATTATTATTGTTGTTGTTGTTGTTTGTTTAACAATGAATTTATACAAGAGTGACTTTTGTTGTTTTTTATGCAATTTCTCTCAGAGCTATGTAGCCCAATAAATAATACTCCAAATATAACTTTAGTTGCCTATTTGAAGTTTGGAATTATATAGGCACAAATAAACTATGCTTTATAATTGTTATTACATAATGCTGCCTGTTATTACATTTTCTAGAGAATAAAAAAGTTGCAAGTGCATTTTGTAATCTTCTCAAAATGTAAAAACGTATTACATAATGCGTTGGGGTAGTTTATTACAAAATGAAATGACAAAATTATTACATTTTGGACGTTTATTACAAAATGCACCGTAAGACTGTGAGTAAATGAAGACAGGAGTCGCGCTACCGTACATATACATTTGTATTTAGTATACAAAAAATTGAAATTGTTCACCACACAGACAGTGAAGTAATAAAAAATAAGACAAACAAGTTGGAACAAGTTATACAAGTCATCTTACAGAACATACATGGCCAATGTTTCATTTACAACCTCTTTTCTACGAGTTACGGCGGGTCGAGAACCAAACAACTTCCATGCAATAATAGTTTTAATCATATTTTGCTGTTTTTCTCAGCTACATTTTGACACCGTTAGCTTTGACCAACACGACATGATTCAAGCACCGAAGACGCCGTTAACACGAGCCCTGCAGGGGGCGCCGGCGCGGCGCCGGTTTGACGCCGGTTTGACGCCGGTTTGACACCGATTGGACGCCCCCTTCGCCGGTCGCCGCTAGCAACGCTTCAAACTTCAACACGGGCGACAGGAATCCCTTTAGTTACATATTCTAGCATAATACATTACATAATCGTGCACTTGGGGACAGGTTTTTGATATTTGGAGTTAGTTATGGACATAAGGTTTTCAAAAACCACCGCAAACTAATTGGGAAAACGGCCCCTAGTGGCCGGTTTGTAAAACATTCAAACTGAATCAATAAGCGACAGACGCTATGGAGGATTTTTCGTGCCAAAATTAAATAAATAAATACACAATTAATTAATTAATTAATTAAATGTGTCATTAATTTATTACAATTGGAATTAAATATGTCATGAATTAATTAAATGTGTCATTAATTTATTAAAATTGGAATTAAATATGTCATTAATTAATTAAATTTGTCATTAATTAAACTACAATTAATTTTAAGTAAAAACACATTTCATTATTTCAGTATTTAATTAATTAATGACACATTTAATTAATTAATGCTATATTTAATTCCCATTTTAATTAATTAATTAATTAGTTAATTAATTGTGTCATTAATTTATTAAAATTGGAATTAAATATGTCATTAATTAATTAAATGTGTGATTAATTTATTAAAATTGGAATTAAATATGTCATTAATTAATTAAATGTGTCATTAATTAATTAAATGTGTCATTAATTAATTAAACGTGTCATTAATTAAAATACAATTAATTTTAAGTAAAAACATATTTAATTATTTCAGTATGTAATTAATTATTTCAGTATTTAATTAATTAATGACACATTTAATTAATTAATGCTATATTTAATTCCCATTTTAATTCATTAATGATGTATTGATTTATTTAATTTTGGCACAAAAAAATCTTCCATATGACAAGTATCAAAAACTTGTCACCAAGAGCACAATCTTCATGATTTTTGACAGATTCCCTCCCAGCTTTTCAGGTACATTTACATATTTCGTCCGATGTCGCTAAAAATTCACGTTTTCTGTCTTTTACGTCCACTTATCGTTGAAAATGTTTGTGTTTTAATACGATATGAAACTGTACCAAAAAACCGGACACTAAAAAACTTGGCTTAAAACAATACTGTCACATCTCAACCCCGAACCATCGTTAAGACAGAACCTTCTAGAGAGCCGTGCAGCTAGCTAGCTCGCTAGCGCAGCCTCCACGTTTGGCATGTTGGTCCACGTTTCGGTGAAGTCGCCCAAAGACGCTCGTCTAAGATCAGGTGTTCGCTAAAAGTAAGACCACAAGTGTGTTTAACGAACGATGTTTGCTGCCGACCGAGTTCGTACAGCCGCGGTTACCGCTAGCTAACTAGCTCGGTAAACGTGATCAGCAGGACGAGCTTTTAAACGTGTTTTGCTGACATTTTCACAGCATCGAATGAATCAAACCGATGAGCTTCGATTTGGGCTCAGACTTCTGGGAAAAAGGCCTTCAAGACGTCTCAATACTAGGCAGAAGTTTCACATTACAGGTAAAATGTTGAGGATTTGTTCACAGCTGCACGGACGAAAGTCAAGAATGAAGAAACGCGACTGCGTCCGGTAAGTTTTAATGAAACTCCGGGCATAGCTTGGGCACTAGACGTGGCTAGATGGCGCTAGATGGGGCTATACGAGGCTAGTTGGCTCTAGACAGGGCTAGTCGGCGCTATACGAGGCTAGATGGCACTATGCGGCGCTAGACTGGGCTAGATGGCGCTAGATGGGGCTATTCGAGGCTAGATGGCGCTAAGCGGCGCTAGACTGGGTTAGGTGGCGCTAGATGGGGCTAGTCGGTGCTAGACGGGGCCAGGCGGTGCTAGGCGGCTTTAGATGGGGCTAGATGGCACTAGATGGGACCAGTCGGGGCTAGATGGCGCTAGACTGGGCTAAGCGGCGCTGAACGGGACTAGGCGGTGCTATATGGGGCTAGACGGGGCTAGTCGGCGCTAGAAGGGCCAGAAATACCGAAACCCCCATCAGACGGTCGTGGCCACACTGAGTTACTGGTAGCAGGTTCAGTTTCCAAATAACTAGCATTTAACCGATTACCAGAAAGAATCTCAGGAACAACATTTACTGCAAGCAGTAATCGAGTTGAGGGGGGATGAGGGTAATAAATAGAAATAAAAACGGTCCAAATCATCCCCCCTTTCCATCCCTTATGTCATTTCATCAAAGAATGTGGTTTTACTGATATTTCAACATTTAGAGTCATCACCAGAAAAATAACACCAGAAAAATAACTTATTTGACCATTTTCACCTGTTTCAAGTACATTTTCACTTGAAATAAGTAGACAAATCTGCCATTGGGACAAGATTTATCTTCTCATTACAAGCAAATAAATCTTGTTCCACTGGCAGATTTTTCTACTTATTTCAAGTGAAAATCTACTTGAAACAAGTGAAAATTGTTGTTTTTCCAGTGATGAGTCTTGTTTTAAGTGTAATGAGATTTCTTTTACTAAAATGAGACATTTTAACTAGAAATAAGACAAATATTCTTGTTAAGATTGTGAGTTTTTGCAGTGATCCATGTTACTTATCCTGTGAAGGACAGAGTCATATTGATAAGTTCAGAAAAGTGTTTTTTATTGTTGTGTTTTGATGTATTTGATGTAAGCCCAGTGGATATTTAAAGCTTACAGAAGGCTGCATTTAACTGCTGCTATGTCATTCCTGCAGTATTTCTGCAGCTGTTTTGGTCACTGCTATTATTTGTAATATATTATATTATTTGTAATCAGCACAAATTATCTGTCCCCATATGATAAAATCCACCACCCCCCCTGATTTATTTTTACAACTCGAGTACTGACTGCAAGTAACATGAAGTCGTTGTTTGTAAAAGGAGTCGCGGCGGCGTTAGCACGAGCACGGAGCAGCCGCCGGCGCGTTAGTTAGCTTGGAAGCTGGAGACAAAAGCTGGAACTCCCAGATCAGAAATGAATTTGTTGGGATGAAGACGACGAGGACGGGATTCTACGTCCACGAGCATCTGCACGACCGACCGCTAGCGTCGCTCAGGGTGGCGTTTTTTAGATCAGAGACGAGCTCTGGCAGCGTGCAACGTTAGCAATAGCCCTGCCGATCATGGCTGTGAGCAGGAAGCTGCTGCAGGAACCAGGAAGTCACATCTACAGACATTAAATCACCTGCCAGCAACTTTTCAGGGAGTCGTGACTGCAGTCGGTCCAAAGTTTCAATCCCAATTCAGTCAAGACCGGAGTTACCGGAAGAATGAGGCGACGCCGATCATGTGATCATCACTAACTAACTATCCAGGAATGTGCTAAACACATGTGGCTTTAGGCGCAAAGAGGAAAACGTGATCATTCAAAACACAACAAATCACTTGGAGCAATAAAGTATAAGATATTAGTTGTGAGAAGAGAAATGAGTGATGAGAAATATACTTTTTCAAGACGTCACAGCTGGTTAAAGTTACAAAAATAGCTGCTGCTTTGACTTTGTCCAGTGTTTTTATGTTCAATCGAGTCACAACGGTAGCAGGTCCAAAGGTTTGTCACATTTCAGGAAGGTTTTAGCGTCTTTTTAGCACCCCGCCAGACCAAGGGCAACACCAAGGGCATCACCAAGGGAATCACCAAGGGCATTACCAAGGACATTAACTGGGGCATTACCAAGGGCAACCCCAAGGGCAGCACCAAGGGCATTGCCAAGGGAATCACCCAGGGCAAGGGCAACACCTAGGGCATTACCAAGGGAATCACCAAGGGCATTACCAAGGGCATTACCAAGGGCATTACCAAGGGCATCACCAAGGGAATCACCAAGGGAATCACCAAGGGCAACACCAAGGGCATTAACAAGGGCATTACCAAGGGCATCACCAAGGGCAAAACCAATGCCATTACCAAGGGAATCACCAAGGGCAACACCCAGGGTAGCACTAAGGGAAACACCAAGGGCATCACCAAGGGCATCACCAAGGGCAACGCCAAGGGCATCACCAAGGGCATCACCAAGGGCAACGTCAAGGGCATTACCAAGGGAATTGCCAAGGGCATCACCAAGGGTAGCACCAAGGGCAACACCAAGGGCAGTACAAGGGCATTACCAAGGGAATCACCAAGGGCATTACCAAGAGCATTACCTAGGGCATTACCAAGAGCATTACCAAGGGAATCACCAAGGGCATTACCAAGGGCATTGCCAAGGGAATCACCCAGGGCAAGGGCAACACCTAGGGCATTACCAAAGGAATCACTAAGGGCAACACCAAGGGCATTACCAAGGGAATCACCAAGGGCAACACCCAGGGTAGCACCAAGGGAAACACCAAGGGCATCACCAAGGGCATCACCAAGGGCAACGCCAAGGGCATTACCAAGGGAATTACCAAGGGCATCACCAAGGGCGACACCAAGGGCAACACCAAGGGCAAAACCAATGGCATTACCAAGGGCAGCACCAAGGGCAACACCAAGGGCAACACCAAGGGCAACAGCAAGGGGATTACCAAGGGAATCACCAAGGGCATTACCAAGGGCATTACCAAGGGCATCACCAAGGGAATCACCAAGGGAATCACCAAGGGCAACACCAAGGGCATTACCAAGGGCATTACCAAGGGCATCACCAAGGGCAAAACCAATGCCATTACCAAGGGAATCACCAAGGGCAACACCCAGGGTAGCACTAAGGGAAACACCAAGGGCATCACCAAGGGCATCACCAAGGGCAACGCCAAGGGCATCACCAAGGGCATCACCAAGGGCAACACCAAGGGCATTACCAAGGGCATCACCAA
>NC_084605.1:2664000-2674000 GCF_033807715.1 Cololabis saira | reverse complement strand
GGTCCTGGGTGGGGGTGTGTTAGGGGGTGTAGGTGCTACGGTACCGTCTGCGGGTACGACAGCGGTCTCAGACGGTCGTAATCCTCCTGTCCCGCCGTGTCCCAGAGTCCCAGGTTCACCGGCTTCCCGTCCACCATCACGTTGGCCGAGTAGTTGTCGAAGCTGCAGGAGCAGAACCAATCAGAGGAGGCCCCGCCCAGAACACAGATTAGCAGAGCCGCTGTTGTCAATTTCGGCTGCTTCGTCGAAAAATGCTACCTAATGGTTTTCTACCTTTGCAGAGCTACAATCTTACTGTGTTTTACTCCCTAAACCACTTCCTTTACTTAGTTTTACTCCCTAAACCACTTCCTTTACTGAGTTTTACTCCCTAAACCACTTCCTTTACTGTGTTTTACTCCCTAAACCACTTCCTTTACTGCGTTTTACTCCCTAAACCACTTCCTTTCCTGCGTTTTACTGTGTTTTACTCCCTAAACCACTTCCTTTACTGTGTTTTACTCCCTAAACCACTTCCTTTACTGTGTTTTACTCCCTAAACCACTTCCTTTACTGTGTTTTACTCCCTAAACCACTTCCTTTACTGCGTTTTACTCCCTAAACCACTTCCTTTACTGTGTTTTACTCCCTAAACCACTTCCTTTACAGCGTTTTACTCCCTAAACCACTTCCTTTACTGTGTTTTACTCCCTAAACCACTTCCTTTACTGCGTTTTACTCCCTAAACCACTTCCTTTACTGCGTTTTACTCCCTAAACCACTTCCTTTACAGCGTTTTACTCCCTAAACCACTTCCTTTACTGTGTTTTACTCCCTAAACCACTTCCTTTACTGCGTTTTACTCCCTAAACCACTTCCTTTACTGCGTTTTACTCCCTAAACCACTTCCTTTACTGTGTTTTACTCCCTAAACCACTTTCTTTACTGTGTTTTACTCCCTAAACCACTTCCTTTACTGCGTTTTACTCCCTAAACCACTTCCTTTACTGTGTTTTACTCCCTAAACCACTTCCTTTACTGCGTTTTACTCCCTAAACCACTTCCTTTACTGTGTTTTACTCCCTAAACCACTTCCTTTACTGTGTTTTACTCCCTAAACCACTTCCTTTACTGTGTTTTACTCCCTAAACCACTTCCTTTACTGTGTTTTACTCCCTAAACCACTTCCTTTACCGTGTTTTACTCCCTAAACCACGGACGAGAGGGTGCCTGCCGCAGTGTTTGCGCTGCGCAAACCCTGCCCGAATTGAAATTTTTTTAATAACGCGGAACCATAAATCAGCCTAAAGCCGGCGGCGGTCTGTGCTTTGCGCCCACTCTGTGAAAGGAGCTTGTTGTTTTTCCTGGGGTACGGAAGAGGAAACTCATTCCACGTTCATTTCTGACGAATGAGAGAACAGTTGGTTCATGGCATTTGTTAACAGCTTTGAACCGCTACAGACGGTTGCCTTGTGAAGACAAACCCCACAAACGAAAAACCAAACAACTGTATCGATTTAGCCCCTGAATCGGAACAAAACAAACGGGCCACAGGTGTGAAAGCACCCTTAATGCATTCAGGGCACAGGAAACATCTAAAATGATCTCTGCTAGCCTGTTACTGCGCCGCAAAATATCTAAAATTATCTCTGCTGGCTTGTATATATATATATATAAATATATATGTTCTTAGGGATTTTGAGGACGTTACTCATCGTTAACAGCAGCGTGGACTGAAGGGATGCATAAAATTTTGGACAATCAAACTTTGAAAATCGACTGCGCAGAACCACAAAGTAGCAGTTCTGGACGGGTAGCGTGGACGGACAGAACACCGGGTCCAGGAGGCCCCGCCCCCAACACGGGCTAGCCGAACACCGGTTCTGGTCCACCTGGGGACCTGGGGCCTCCCAGCCACGCCCACGTCTTTAACCCTCTAGTCTGCCCCCCACCCCAGACCTGGTCCCGGTCCAGGTCCCGGTCCAGGTCCCGGTACTCACACGGTGGGGATGTACTCCCCGGGGAAGGCATTGGTGGTGTAGCTGATCAGCAGACACGTCTTCCCCACCGCCCTGGAGGAAGAGGAGAAGAAGAGGAAGAGGAAGAGGAGAAGAGTCAAGTCAAGTTCCTCTTACTGCCACACGGCTCGGCCGGTGGAATTAGGTTGGTCTCAGGTTTGAATCCCAGATTAACTCAACTCATCCCAATCTCCGTTGGTCCCCTGCACACCCACAAAACTAGACATAAACACCTTATTATAGGGAAAAAACATAAACACAGATTTGGAACGAGTTGAATGATGAGCCTTAAAACGTCACAGTCCATCTCCATATTCAAATGGAAGTTAAAGAAACAATTGTTAAGCTCATATATATAAATGTACACTCCTGGATCACAAAATGTTTCATGTTAAGTGTTTGTAATGTGATATGTTGTATGTAAGTGGTAGTATAGTGTAAAGAGCATGTTGTATTGTTTAGTATGTATTAGGAATGGGCGATATTTTACCATTCACGATAAACCGTCAAAAAAATTCTGCGTGGTAAGAATTTGTATCTCACGGTAAAAATGATAAATTCCCGGTGATGATGTTTTTGTGTAAAACTGATTTATGGTTCTGCGTTAAATTGACACACAACGTAGGAAGGAAGGAAGGAAGGGAGGAAGGGAGGGAGGGAGGAAGGAAGGAAGGAAGGAAGGAAGAAAGAAAGAAAGAAAGAAAGAAAGAAAGAAAGAAAGAAAGAAAGAAAGAAAGAAAGAAAGAAAGAAAGAAAGAAAGAAAGAAAGAAAGAAAGAAAGAAAGAAAGAAAGAAAGAAAGAAAGAAAGAAAGAAAGAAAGAAAGAAAGAAGATACGTGTTTGTGTAACAAACATGGAGGATCTGAGTCATTCCAGTTTTACAGTACAGGTGTAACTAATTTAATTGGTTTTTATTAATTCAGTTTAATTGGTGTAGTTTAGTATTTAGTATCTTTTAGAGCAGTGATTTGGCTCCAAAGACTGAATGTGGTGATAGATTTATAGTTACAAAGGTGGAGTTGAATTGGTATTTTTTTATCGTTATCAGGATAAATGCCAGAAATTATCGTGATACATTTTTTAGTCCAAACCGCCCATCCCTAGTATGTATTAAGTGCAAGTGTATGTATGTATTCCTGTCTACTGTATTTATGTTCATTGGCTCCATAAACTTTTGATTCTCCAGGAAACCAATTCACATGTGTGAGTGTGAATAAAAATCAAATCAATCAAACAATCAAATTAGCTTCACGGTGCAGGTTTGAAGCTGCAACACCACAGCAGTACAAAAGACAGAACATTTTCCAGAGGAAAAGGACAGAGACATAACAGTGCAGACAAAACTGGACAAGGCCACAACAGCACATATATAATAAGCAACTGTAGCCACCCAAGTGCAATAACTAAATAAGTCTCTTTGAAAGTGCAATAACCTTTGCCCGCTAAATACCTCACGTATCTTTGCACATGTAAATATTATCAGTTTTTTTTGTGTTTACTATTTTTTCTCTTGTACATTGCTCATTTTTTCTATATTTTATATTGCTCTTTTTTTATTTTTATTCTATTTATTGATTATTTCTATTTACATTTTTTTGTATAAATCGTTGAGCGTGTGTGTATTTGGCTGCTGCACGACTGAATTTCTCGTCCGGGAGATCAATAAAGTCTTCTATTCTATTATTCTATATATCAGGCCCCGTTTCCACGTAGCAAAAACGGTGGCGTTTTCATGCGTTTTGGTCATTTGTTTACACGAAAACGAAGCTCAAAGTCTCCAAAAACCATAATTTCTGAAAACGCCGGCCAAAGTGGAGATTTGCAAAAACTCCGTCTTCACGTTTGCTTGTAAACGGAGAGAAACGGACATGGGAGGACCAATCAAGGCCACTTTCCTGACTTGGCACAGATGGCACGCAGGTAAAAATAGTAATAATAATAATAATAATAATAATAATAATAATAATAAGCTGTATTTTACATAAAAGCAGTAAAACAAATAAAAGCACTGAAAAGTGCATAAGATAAATGGAGATATGATACAATAATATATATAATTAGGTAGACTACTTGTGTGGGAAAGGGATTGAGATTTTTGATTTTGAAAAAAAAAATTAAAAATTGAAAAAATAAATGAAAAACTGCGAAGAACCATGTTCGGTATGTTATTCGGTATTCGGCCAAGTGTTTATTATTATTTTCGGTTTCACTATTGAGGACGAGGTCGTCGTCCCTGCACTAGTTCACTGTCCTGAGAAGAAGGAGGTGGAGGACGAGGGACGTCCCCACAAACCCCCACCGCGAGTGTGTGTGTGTGTGTGTGTGTGTGTGTGTGTGTGTGTGTGTGTGTGTGTGTGTGTGTGTGTGTGTGTGTGTGTGTGTGTGTGTGTGTGTGTGCGTGTGTGTGTGTGTGTGAGGTCAGGCTCCTCCCCTGCCCTACATTCATGTCGCCTGGGGACTCAAACGTACAACGTACATGTACGGCCCCCCAGGACGGTTTGTAGGTCAGTGATGACCCTGATGTAGGACACGCCCCCTGCTGTAGGACACGCCCCCTGCTGTAGGACACGCCCCCTGATGTAGGACACGCCCCCTGATGTAGGACACGCCCCCCTGATGTAGGACACGCCCCCTGCTGTAGGACACGCCCCCTGATGTAGGACACGCCCCCTCCAGAAGAAGCTGGTAAACATCAGAGGTGGAAAAAGTACAAAAATATTGTACTTGAGTAAAAGTACACATTTTCTACTTGAAAATTACTTAAGTAAAAGTAAAAAGTACCCATTAAGAACATTACTTAAGTAAAAGTATAAAAGTACCTCAAATTAAATATAATAAAGTACCAAAAGTACATGGTGTAAAATGTACTTAAGTACAAAAGTAAAAAGTAAAAAGTACAAATTACAAAGTACAAAATTCAAAGTACAAAATTATTTTCAAAAGGATTGCAAAGAAATGAAGAATCCAAGAATTTGCTTACAACTCTAAATAATGGTGATATTATTCTGACCCCTTTAGGGTTTGTATTGAAAGTATCAATAAAAGTACAAATTCTCAAAAAAAATCTTACTTAAGTACAATAACGAAGTACTTGTACTTCGTTACTTTACACCACTGGTAAACATTCAGCTGATTCTGATCCAGGACCAGGACCAGGACCTGGACCTGGACCTGGTCCTGGTCCTGGTCCTGGTCCTGGACCTGGTCCTGGCCAAACTCCCATGATGCATCTGATACCCCTTTTCCACCAAGCTGGTTCCAGGGCTGGTTCTGGTTCCAGGGCTGGTTCTGGTTCCAGGGCTGGTTCTGGGCTAGAGCCAGACTTAGCACCAGTTCTTTGGTTTTAAACAGCCTAATCACCGGCTCCTGGCTCTCAAAACTGGTGCTACTGTAGCACCAGGTCTTTGCTGGGCCAGGGTAAGAACCGCTTTACGTCAAGGGCTGGGGACGGTGTTACTGAACAACCAAAGCAGAGTAAACACGGAAGAGCGCCGTTTTTAAACAACGGAGCGTTGAAGACGGCCGTTAACTTAACAGACTGTTCAAATCTAACGTTAAAATGGATGTAAAGAATGAATTTTGAGTTAAGCTCCAATTTGTATTCATTAAGGCTGAATTATACTTCTGCGTCAAAACGACGCCGTGTCTACGGCGTGTGGTTTTTGGACACGCAGAGGACACGCCGTCACATGCGCCGTCAGTGACGTGCACCTCCCGAAAATTGTAACTACGCGTCGAGGAGACGCCGTCCACACGCAGACCGAGAGGGCTGTGATTGGTTCGTTTGAAAGCGAAGCATTTCCGGTTTCCGGTTTGAATCAGTAGTGAACTTCCAGGGCTTTTTTCTTCGTTTATATGTGATTTTTTTTGTTTTTGTTTTTTGCACAATAGTTGTCCTTATTTCTTTGATTTACTGTGACCGGAAAAAGTCGGATAAACCATTCAGAAAAAGATCGCTAACTAGTGGCCGCGGGGGGTACTGCACCGCGACCAAACGGAGAGACGGAGAAGTCAGAACGATTCGTGACGGCACCACGGGTGCGCCGTGTGCTCTGCGTGTGTGTGAGCAGAAGTATACTCAGCCCTTGAAATGACACACTGGATCTTCAGTTAGACCGGAAAAAAAGCAGGATATTAATCATGATCACATACTTCGCTAAGAAATGCATACTTTTACTTTGGAAAGATGATTCCCCTCCAACTTTCAAGTTTTTTTTGGATCAAATTTCAGTTTTTTTACCATTGGAAAAATTAACTTTAGAAAAATACAACCGCGGTCATATTTTTCAAGAATTTTGGTTCCCATTATTTTAAAAACTGGATAATTTTTCCAAAGGGGACCAATGAGTATCTTTATTTTCGAACTTGTGCCTTATATGCATGTATGTTTGTATGTATATATGGGTATATATATATATAGTTTGATATCGCTGTTGCTGCCATTATATATTTTTTTATTTATTTATTTTTTTTAAATATTTATTTAATTTTGTTCTCCCTTAATGTATGTTTTTTTTTGTTTTTTTTTTTCCCTAGGGTAATTATGGGGAGGGTAGGAATGTGGGTATAACAGAAATCATGCATGTGAAAATGTGAATTGTGAAAATTATTGTGAAATAAAAAGATATAAAAAAAAAATGGATGTAAAGCAGAAGCAGCAATGGTCAACTTGCTGGATCGCAAACTTTTGCTTTCCAAGAAAGGCTTGAGAAGCAGCAGCAACACTTGGGGGGCGTCCCAATACTTCCCCTCGCCCTAGGCTCTGCGTCGATGTACGCGGCGACGCACGCCGTAATTTCTTAACAGGCGTAGCTACAACTGATAGATTTCATCTATTAAACCAACATTTATCTTCCTAAATGATTTATTTCATCCAGCGTAATTCTCAACAGAGCTGCAGGTTTCTCCCCCGGGACGACGGCGCAGGTTGAGCCGTAAGGAGCTGCTGTTACCATGGTAACAGCTGCTGCTGTGCCCCGTTAATTTCTTAACAGGCGTTATTTGGATACACTGAGCCCAGGTTGGGGATCTTAAAGGTTACTTTTACGCCTGAAAAAATATTAAAACTTAATAAAGTGGCATATTAACAGCACTACAGCAGGAATTAAAACAGCTTTTAACTGTCGGCTTCCTCATATGGTGTGACGATCGACGCAGAGCCTACGGCGTAGGTTACGCGGCGATGGGCGCCGTAGGCCGTACCCTACGCCGTAGGCTCTGCGTCGATTTAACGCGGAACCATAAATCAGCTCCAGAGCCGGCAGGCAGCCAGAAATTCTGAAATTTTCAGAGCAAATTTCTTAACAGTAGAGGTGGGTGCAATTCATCGATGTGTCGATGCATCGCGATGCATCACGTGACGATTTGGAATCGGTTATTTAAAAAAAAAAAAAAAAAAATGTATCCTATCCAGATTCCAGACTGAATAAGCTGCTGAATCATTTCATTTTCAAGAATGCACATTTCTTATTGTCCACTGTAAATATGGCAGATATGTTTACACTAAGTTCATATCTTGTTTACTTGAATTAATGAACTCATTAAATCCAGGGCTTGACCGTTTTCAGTGTTTTCACCAATAGAGGGCGCTCTCATGCAAGTGCAGCTTTCCCTGGTCAGAGTTAAGGAAGTCAAAGAGCAAATGCTTACATAGTCATAAAATACATTATTCTGTGTCTTTGAAAAATACATGTCAAATGTTCAAAAAACCTTGTTATTTACTTAATGAGTGTTGTTAGAGGAACTGAGTTATTGATTGGCTATTTATTTACAAATGTAGCCACAGATGAAGACAAAATCAATCTTGTATGGAAAAAAGCATTAAAAATCACAATAATCGAAGAATCGTGGCACCAATAATCGAATCGAATCAACAATCGTTAGAATCGAAGAATCGAAGAATCGAAGCTCCAATAATCGAAATCGAATCGAATCGTGAGGTACCCTTGTTTGCACACCCCTACTTAACAGGTGTTATTTGGATACACTGAGCCCAGGTTGGGGATCTTAAAGGTTACTTTACCTGAAAAAATATTAAAACTTAATAAAGTGCCATATTAACAGCGCTACAGCTGAAATTAAAACAGCTTTTGGCTCTCAGCTTCCTGATCAGGGTGGGGATGAAAACGAGGGGGAGTGGTGGTGACGTATACAGTAACGTGATGACGTGTCTCTCTGGCCAGCTGCAGGCGAGCACCAGCTGTGTAAAAGCAAACGGTTCTTACTTAGAACCAACCGCGAACCGGCTCTAGCACCAGCCCTGGAACCAGCACTAGCACCAGCTTGGTGGAAAAGGGTTATGGTGGAGAGGCTGGATCAGCATCAACTCAACATCAACAAGCAATCTTGAGAGGAATATTTATGTTTATGAAAAACAAGACAAGAACAACCGTGAAACAGAGATGCATCTCGGTAAAAGGAGCCAATCTGTGGAATAACCTTGATACCGAAATGAAATGTATAAAGATAAGATCATAAATAATTATAGATCATTGGCATAGCCACATTATGTACATTTATTTCAAAATGATTATGTCTATAGAAGGATGCATGCTTATGATGTATGCATGTATGTGTAGATGAGTGTACATGTATGTATGTGTATACAGGTATAAACAAGTGCATATGTATGTACAGTATGTATGCACAGCAATGTATATACCGTATTTTCTGGACTATAAGCTGCTACTTTTTTCATAGGTTTTCAACCGTGCAGCTTATACAAAGGTGCGGATATTCTGTGGATTTTTCTTCCACCGCTCGGGGCGCTCTAACCGGAATTAGAATCAAAACTAAGACAAAATAAATGCAAAGAAGAATACGCTACTTCTTCTTTAGCAGATAGAAGTAGGTAGAAGCAGATTTCAAACAGATAAATAGATAACTTTCTCGACATTTGGAATTTTTTCTCGACATTTCAACTTTTTTCTCAACATTTCGACTTTTTTCTCGACATTTCGACTTTTTTTCCTCGACATTTTGACTTTTTTCTCGACATTTCAACTTTTTTTCCTCAACATTTCGACTTTTCTTCTCAACATTTCGACTTTTTTCTCGACATTTCAACTTTTTTCACAAAATTTCGACTTTTTTCACGAAATTTCGACTTTTTTTCTCGACATTTCGATAAATGCTCGGGGCGCTCTAACCGGAATTAGAATAAAAACTAAGACAAAATAAATGCAAAGAAGAATACGCTACTTCTTCTTTAGCAGATAGAAGTAGAAGCAGATTTCAAACAGATAAATAGATAAATAAATAGCGGTTATTTTCTCTTGGTTCTGTCCCGTTTTAATCAGCAAAGTTGCTGCCGTGTTAAAAGACACTGTTAGGAAAGATCTATTTAGGTACAAACATGTACATCATTTACAGTTCAAAATCCTTCTGTACATGTAGTAAATATCTAATCTAATAACATAAATATCTAATAACTGAAATATCTTTGTTTTTAAATAGAGCGGATGCGGCTTGTATGCAGGTGCAGCTTATAGTCCAGAAAATACGGTATAAGTGGGTTTGGTGCGTGTGGATGAATGTATGAACATCTTGATGCTGTTGAGCCGAGATAGGCCAGCTTGAGCAACATTTATTTCTTTTTCTTATTTATTTACTGTTTTCTTTCTTTATCTCATATGTATATGAATATGCATATGTATGTATGAAGGTCCTTCCTCCTGCAGCTGTGAGAGGGTTAGGGTTAGGGTTAGGTTAGGGTTAGGGTTAGGGTGAAGGAGCTACAGAAGGTCCTTCCTCCCTGCAGCTGTGAGAGGGTTAGGGTTAGGTTAGGGTTAGTTAGGGTTAGGGTTAGTTAGGGTTAGGTTAGGGTTAGTTAGGGTTAGGTTAGGGTTAGTTAGGGTTAGGTTAGGGTTAGGGTGAAGGAGCTACAGAAGGTCCTTCCTCCCTGCAGCTGTGAGAGGGTTTAGGTTAGGGTTAGGTTAGTTAGGGTTAGTTAGGGTTAGGTTAGGGTTAGTTAGGGTTAGGGTTAGGTTAGGGTTAGGTTAGGG
>NC_084605.1:2659000-2661500 GCF_033807715.1 Cololabis saira | reverse complement strand
TTTTCTATAATTTAATAATTTCCTATAATGTAATAATTACCTATAATGTAATAATTTCCTGAAATTTCCTTGGCTACACGTGTTTCTCTAACTTCAAGAAAATGTGTTCAGCTGTTATCAATAAAATTACCATTTAAATAGAAACCTGTGTCTCCCTGTTTTTACAGACTCATTAAACCGAAGTCAGTTCACTTCATTAATGTTTTATTTTCCCCAAAAAGAAATTACATGCAGAGTTAATTAAAGTCAGGATATCTAATAATTAAAATAAATCATGATCATGTTTGTTTACAGATGTTTGATTGAAAGAAACAAAATCAATGTTTTATATCTGAAGGTTTTATGAACCACAGTTAAGAACATTTAAACATTTAAAAAACATTAAAACGATATGAAGCAACAATTATAAAACATTTGTTCACATGAGAACCAGCTGTGTTTCTAGACGTTTAAACATCGGATATTTATCTCATATTTTTAACTGGTTACTACATTTATTTAAACAGTAAAGTCTGAAAGTAAAACATAAAATCTAGTCCCAGTGATTCCAGCACATTTATAACATGAATACAAACTTGGATAAAATTACTCACAAATGTATAGACTTTTATACTTTGGTATCTTATTCCACGCTGAACAAATACGCTGAATGTTTTACAATAATATTTAAAGGTGTCGTATTTTCATAGTTTTGAGATGTTTGTTTGCACATGTGAACTTTTTACTTATAATAATGCTGATCTTGGAAAAGTTTATCCATCAAAACATTAAAGACACATACACATGACCCCGCACTGATGTGGAAGAAATAAATCACCAAAAAATAAAACACCTGGAAAAAACGAGGAAAAACATGAAAATTAAGGTGATATAATAGTATACAGAGAAGGTTTCCCTTTTCTTCTTCTTCCTATTATTATTATTCTTATTCCGCACATTTTTTTTTGTCCGTTAATACGGCCCGAACCGCAAACGTGCACCCATTCATGTCATACATCGTTCTCTTGTGCCTCGATGGGCATTACTTTTCTCAGTCAAAAGTGTTACCGTGGCAACGCTGGATGCCAAAAACTAAAAAAAAGGGCGAAAATTCGGACGTTTATTGCTCGGCCGAACTTTAGCGTAGAGACATTGTTCAAATTTACAAACACTCGGCCCGATTGTCACTAAAGGATCGTACAACCTCATCATGCTAATTATTACGTTTTTTGCGATATTTAACTTTCAATTTAAAAGAAAAAAATCAATTTTATTTTGGACGCTTGTTGCTAGGCAATGGTTTATCGTACGGACATCATTACAACATTGACAAACCCGGGACGCGTTGTACTACAACATAATTTAGTCTCATCATGCTAGCTATTACGCTTTTTGAAATATTTAGCTATTCTAATTTTCAAACTAACGGAACTTTGGACGCTTGTAGCTCGGCGACAAGATATCGCAGAGACGTGGACGACAACATACTGAGGTCTCATTACGCTGTCGTTTACAGCTTTTGAGATATTGAAGCCAAATTGTCCCATTCTATCCTATGGGGCTTGTTAGCATGGCAACAAAAACCTATGCATTTTCCTGGGGGAGAATATGAATAAATTATCCGTGAATGTGGCCCAAACCGCAACGTGCATACAGGCCTTGGTTCGGTTTATTGGCCATTATTGATAACCCCAAACATGGCAAGAACGACCCCCAACACAACCACCACAGCCCCAAACCAAAGCAGCGAGTGGGGACGAGTGGGCAGTAGCATATCAACATTTCCTGAAATGTTCTCCCACAATTTCTTGTTTGTCTGACAGATTCTGATCTCAGAAGTTTTTGCATCACCAGACTTTCCAACACTGAAATAAGGGAAGAGTTTCTCAGTGAAAGTGTATTTGTAAGTGCAGATGTGTGTCATGTCTTCAGCGTTGTAGAAGGAAACCGTCCCCCCGTCATAGTCCAGCTGGACTCTGATCCTCCGGAGACTCGTCTCCACCTTCAGGGTCTTACCATCACCATTGCTGTATTTTCCTTCACGATGAAACAAACACCAGATTCCATATTTAGGAGAAGGATATCTCTCGTTCTTCCTGTCAACAGAGTCTTTAACCAAACCAATATTCCAGCCAGGATGATCTCCCACCTCCACCTCCCAGCTGTGTTTCCCTGAGGTCAAACCCTCAGAACCAAAAACACTGGAATACTTGACGTTTCTCTCTGGATTATCAGGAAGCTGCTGGTTTGTATCTCCATTCCTCACACTGGTCAGATCAGCAGACAGATAGAGAGAGCGTTCTGCAGTGTTTGGGTCCAGAACCAGCGGGCTGAAGTGGACCTGGTCCCCCATCTTCTCCCAGACTCTGAAGGCCAGGTTTCCCAGGTGTTTGGCCTCGTCTACCAGAGTTCCTGAGAGCAGCCGTGGATCTGACACTGAGCTCTGCTCTCTGGCTCTGTCCCGGGTGGGTTTGTACCTGCTGAGGAACGACATGTTGTCTTTCTGCAGCTCTTCTTCCAC